>NW_027271414.1:467500-477500 GCF_040938485.1 Diadema antillarum
CAAGGGTGGCCGTGCGTCTGGAGAAAATATCTACACGAGATTTATACTTATCACTTTGAAGCATTGAAGTATTATCACTAAGGCATGACATGAAATTTAGGTCTGGAATACCAGACTTTGCCTCTGAGAAGCACTTAATATGGTATAATTATAGCCTCTGAGGGCAAAATCAAACTATTGTCGACGAAAACAGATTTGTCATTCTGTTTAAGGCAATTTTCGTCGTTTTTATAGAGTCGCAAAAATCATTTGACCATTTGAAATGAGAGATTTTCTTCGGAAATGTAATTAGGTTACTTTAACAGCGATGCGCTTAAAGGCCTTCCAATGGAAGCCGCATGATTCGTCAAAGGGTTCTTCAAATAAGAATCGTGAGCTCTTTTCATCCTTTTGGGTCTTTCTTATCCTATTGGGCCTCATTTTTATAATTTAACAGTGTTATTAGTGTTCACCAATTTGTTCCACTTTTAACTTTTTGTACGTCAGTGCATCTCATTTAGTTGATTTTTTTTTTACTTGTTGTTAACCGGTTATCATTACCTGAAAAAAAAATATCAGGCAACAAACGGGGTATTAAATTAAGATATACCGAGGAATATATAAAAGCTATATCACCATACCAAAACTTTAAATTTCTTATTTCAACGTAGTTATATAAAACTAGAGAAATAAAAGATACCCCAGTCATGTAAAGATTCCTATGTAGGATAGAGAAAGCATGAAAAAGCGTAAAGGTGTGTTGAGTTTTTTCTTGTAATGTCACTTTATCAAGTTTGGTCCTTCTCGTTAACAGAGATATTTATTATTTCTTTTTCCTCGTAACATGATTTCGACCGGGCATGATTATATAAAACGCCTTGCTTCCAATCACTTAAAAATGAAGAATGTCGTTCTGAACAGCAATCAGCAGATTGAGAAATATTACTTTTATCAACATGAAGCAGATTGCTCCTAAAATGTATAATTTTCTCGTTTGTTTTCTTTCCACTTAGACCGTTGTCAGCCTCAGGCCATCATGTGTCACGATCAGTCGATATGCTACCCGGCGGAGTGGGCGTGTGACGGGGTCATTGACTGTAGGGACGGCTCGGACGAGGCAAATTGTAGTGAGTTTCCATTTTTTTTTTTACAAATTAAAAGGTGGAATGCTTTTGTGCATGTGTGCGTGGTGGGGAAATTAAAGGCATAATTTACCATTTGCAGATGAAGCAAAAACCTAGCATTAGTGCTTTAAAATAGTTCTTAAATGTGAGTTATTGAGAGAAACAACCACTGTAAAAATTGAATCCGCAATATCGATGTTAAATACTGTTAAATACACAAAATGTGAACAATAGTTATAATGAAAACGTTTTCAGACTAATAACCGTCTACAGTTTTGGTTTATTAAGGAAAATACTGATATCTTCTTATATTATAGGCTTTATTGTGAAAATGTTATACGGTAGGATGTTGTGTGATACAACAGACCTACACATATGCATCAAATGTGATATCTTGAAAATTTTTAAACCAGTGCTCTCAAAGAGAAACTGGACCTTAAATGTTGTGTACTTGTTTTTAAAGATTTTTTTTTGAATACCCTCCGCAAAAAAGGAGAAAAACGAAAGAAAGTAAACGCTTTTTCCAGTTCATATTTTTCATAGAAGATTTGGATGAACATGGAATCAATGTATTATATACCATATAAAAGATATATTAATTGGTTATCAAACTGGTAGGTCAATATAAAGGGGAACTTTACTAATGAGTGAACACATTCGGTTTGTCTTCCAAAGCACGTAAGTAAAAATTGCAAAAATTGACATGTTGTCTTTTATTTGGAAATTCTCCTCAAGAGAGAAATGATAACAAAAGACCAGCTTTACACAATGAGAAACATTAATGAAAAAGCAACAACAAGTTTTCGTTCTTTTTATTTTTTTATCATCTCAAACAAAATAAAAGTTGGAAACTGAAGGGGAAAAAAATTCAAACTTCAAATGACCTAGGGAGTAAGGGTTCAAAGATGATTAAACGAACAGAATATCTTTATATCATTCTTTTAATTCAGTAATTAAAGAATCCATGAACAAATTAAATAGGTATAGATACTGTTAAACATGTCAAATTAATTAATTCAAGTGATGTAGATGAATAGTTAATATGAATCTTCAGATTGCTCAGAAGATGGCGGCATCAATTTATATACCTGTGGAGTTCTCTTGTGGATCCCTAGAAACCTGACAGCTGTTATAATGACAGCGAGTTGGAATTCAAACTGTTGGTCTACGTAAGTTATGCTGTATTCTACCAGGTGCTGTAACGAGATACAGTGGACTCCCGTTATAACGAAGTCCTCGGGACCGGCAGTTTTCTTTCGTTATAGCGAAAATTCGTTGTAACCGAACAAATAAACAATAAAAATACACAGAGTGGATAATGCTGACCGATTTTTTTTTACTTTGTTCTTACCGGAATTTCGTTGTAACCGTGTTCGTTACAACGGGAGTACAACTGTATAAACTATTTACAGTGTATAATGAGCCTCGTCTCAATTTCGCATCACGAAATATTATGATCGGTCTTGGCCTATACATTGTAGATGAACAGCTTTTCCCAAACTTTAAATGCAATTGCCGAAAACGGAAACCACGAAAACAACGTCATTTTCATGTTCTTCCCTATCATTGTATTTCTGACGATTGACCTTTTTTTTCCACCACACCCCTGTCCCGCCCCCGCCCCATCCCTGTCTGCACCCCTTCCCCTTCTTGATGTTCCCCTTAATCACGCTCAAGGGTCCCGCGAGTGCTCAGGCAACTGGGTGAAGTGTCTGGACGGCCAGCAGTGCTTCGACCCGGCAGGCCGATGTAACGGGGAAGCCATGTGTGCCGACCTGACTGACGAGCTATTTTGTGGTATGATTGCATTTCCGGTGGGGGGGGGGGGGGGGGGTAGGGGTGCAGTGGCGGGTCCAGACAGAGCCCACGGGACGCCTCCCCTGTCTTTACGAAATTCCTGGATCCGCCCCTGCGATGGATGAGAGGAGAAGTACTTCACAGTGACGCATCAAAGGCAGTGGCGGTTCCAGAGGGGGGCGCAACCGGCGCACGCCCCCCTTTACTTTTCCTTAAAAACAAAAGAAATAAAAAGAAAAAAATGAAATGAAACCCGGAAGTGGCACCAGAATTATTAGTCACGCCCCCCCCCCCCCCCCTTTACAGAATTCCTGGATCCGCCCCTGAAAGGCATTTCTTAAGACTGTTTTCAGTTTTAAATGTCTGGGCTACTTATAGTTTCAAGTGCTACCAGTATAGCATGTTAGAAAAAGAGAATAGAATTATGGTCAAACTATGAAAAGCAACTATAAAACGTAATGCGGTTGAAAAACAATCCCTTAAAGGACCTTTGCAATGCAAATGTAAGTTGGCCTGTATTGATTCAAAGTATCCTGATCATCACTCTTGTGACAGGAATACCACAGGAATATCCAAATACTTTATGTGCCATATGTTTTATGATATATTTTACACTTTTTTCCTCTCAGAAATCAAGAAGAGCCTGTCAATGACATAATCTGTCAATCATTGCAAAGTTCTAGTGAGATTAACGAAAGACATTAGAAGGCATCTTGCTCTAGACTTAGCATAACTTGCACGTTTCACTGGAAGTCTTTGTTTAATCTTGTAAGTAAACTTTAAAAAAAAATGCTCATTCTGGAAGAAGGTGCATTCCCGTGTCTACTGTTTATCATATTCACTGACATACTCTTGGTTTGGAAGATAAGGTATTGTTTGTGGGCATGTCCTAGTAATCTGAATGAAAATGGTGGGAAATACCTATAAAATACATGGCACGTATTCATGTATTCTCTTGGCCGCATGAATGGTGTTCTGGTATCATGAGTCAACGTGAGTCAACTTGCATTTGTCATGTTTACGTTGTAAATAATTAAAGTCCATCAACGCCATCCAAAGATTAAACGGACTTTCCATTCTGATACGTTCGATCGACGGTAACCTCAGAGGAAACTAGCAGGTAAATGGTTGGCTTGCATTGAGATAATCATTTGTTCATAGGTTGATATTGACTGCTGTCAGTTTTATCGGATTCTACATCAATTTCCACACTTGGCAATTTTTTTTTGACTTATTAAGCTGCCATAACTTTCAAAGTGTCTTCAATTAATCACCTCAATCGATCACTCGAACTCTAATAACATAATTATATCGACACACACTGTATTGCTAAACAAGGGATAGAAATCTACGATGGGTATTTTGAAACAAAAATGCCTATATGAAACAACAGAATGAAAGAATGAAAAGAAAACAGAAGATGAACGAAAGAAGATGATTCATGATTGTGTTGTACGTAAATTTTTTTACTTATTTATGAAAATGGTGACCCGAGACGGAAAGAGCAAGGGAACTTTACAAATTAGCCCAGTATAACACGGAGTGTGCATAGTGGGCGAAGCACTTGCAACTTGGATTTAAAAACAAGGAGAGTGCGAGAAAATGGACAGTACATAATGTTCTTCTATCTTCCATTTGTTATAATTGACATAATTGACAAGATGATATAAAAAAAATAACAAAAGGCATTTACATATCTAGGAGAAGAACAAATATACTACTGAGAATTTGGAGGGAAACTGAAACAGATAAAAAGCCCCCCTCAAACCATATCCCCGACCAAAAAAAGTAAAATGTATGCGACAAGCTACACAAGGAGTCAGAACATAAACTCATCGCTCATGCATCACATTATTCCCTGACATATAAAAATGCTTGATGAATGATTGGAAAAACAGTCCCGGTAGAATCTTAAAAGAGCAAGAGTTCTTGGATTAATGTATTTTCATAAAGATCTCGGGTATACCACGAGCTTAGAGATTGTTCGTTTTGATTTTTTGAAAAATGTATATTCGGAAAGATTTGTGGTATATCATGTGCTCAGAGTTTTTTGGATAAATGCATTTTCGCAAAGATCTGTGGTGTATCAAGTGCTCAGACAGTGACAAAAATATATTTTCATTTATATAAATCGAATACGATGCCGTTAGATTCCTAACCATCATAACCATACTCTACCTACTATAAATAATCAATCTTTTTCTTCATATTTTTAAAAACATTCATAACACAAAAGCATACGCAAGGAAGAAAACTATCCGCATGAATGCGCAAATATATATATATATATATATATATATATTATATATATATATGTATATATACATATTTATTTATTCATTCATTTGTTTATTTATTCATTCATTTATATATTTCTCATAAGATTTATTTTAATTAAAAAAAGATAAAAACGGTCATAAGATTTATTTCAAATCAGAGGAGTTGCGTCCGTTTCCTTGACTTGTATCAGATCAGGAAGGTGGTCATTAGTAATAAAAGGACCAGGGTGTCGCAGGGTGTTTCTAAACATAGCCTAGATTAAAAGTTTCAGCTTAGTAAGAAGGGATCTCATCTACACTACTCGTAGTACATGGATTAAAATTGAATGCGTTGCATGACGTGATTTTAGCGATATTGCAATTCTGCATCGCTTGATTATATTTGAAATAATTTCAATGTATCTTGCCAATTCATCAATAGCACTTTTTTCAGCCAGTTTTTGTTGTATCAAATAAAAAAAAAGATATAGATGCTTAAACCTGATAAGCATTTTGAGAAGACTTAATGTACAGTATTTAACTGTATCTGCAAAAGGAAGCAGACCATGCTGTGTATCCATATTGAGTCTGCGTGGTGTAAAGACCACGAAACCGTCTGATCTGCACAATGAGTGCCATCTCATAAAGTGTAATATGTAATGGTGATAGCGTGGCTATACAATCTTGTAGGTATTGTTAAGGAAGAATTTGTGGGGATACCTTTTAATGCGTAGAAAATGGTGAATAATACATATACTGCAAATCGCTCTTCCATCAACAGACCGAGGTGAAGGGAAGTGTTGCCAATTTACCTGTATCAGTTTGGGGATATAAGTCTCACCCCTTATTACAAAATCGACTTTTCTTATCAGCGCTTTTTACATTGCAGGGCACTACCCTTTCCACGTCCCTGTTGACGTCATGCTTTCTATATACCACACTAAACGCATTAGAAACATCCCAAACTAAGCTGCTCCTTCCATACCCGATAATTGTAATACCAAGAAGGAAACAATTCCAATCTCCTCTGGTCTTCTTTATCCACGGTAGCCTCTTTTGTTTTGCCGCTACACTACCAGAGGACGTGCTATTATTACCTTATAGCGTTGCCAGGTACCTATTTATACGTGTACACCTGGGTAACGAGGGACGCGAGGTGTGAAGACAGTTTGTCCAAGGACGTAGGCTCTGGACGGGATTCGAACTCGGGACCACCAACTGAAAGACCAGAGTCTTATCCACTACGCCACAGTGCCACCACTTATATTATTACTTTCAAGTTACCTTTCCCTTTCTATCTCCCCCATGCCCTCCCCCCCCCCCCCCCATCTTCTTCTATTAGGTACGCCTGCAGGCTCGACCCTCCCTCCGTGGACACTGTGTCATGTGAATGGAAGCAACCCGTGCGCAGACCGCCAGCGCTGTTTCTGGGATCATCTCAGGTGTGACGGGTATCAGGCGTGTGCCGATGGAAGTGACGAATGGAATTGCAGTAAGAAACAAACTGATATCTATTCTTCTCATTCCCCACCCCCTTCTCCTTATACCTTCCACCTAAACCTCTATCAAGGTATAACGTTCACAGTCTCTAAATGTAAACAATCACTTCATAAAGTCTACATAAATCTAACAAACAACGAGTAGATACTCGGATCACCTAAAAAGGGTACAAGATTCATTGGGACAAATTTAGACAGATTGGGTTCTATTAACAGTCTCCCCTTATCGTGGCATACTTGAATAGGGACGGTTCTTCAGTGTTTTAGGGACGGCATTCAATAATTTTACATTAGGAAGTCAAATACCACTAAGCGATTGGCTGAAAGAGGTCACGAGATGGTGGACCATTTCTGAGGTCCTCCAATAGACATAACTTTTATTTGAAATCACTTTCCACTAACGTCTTGTAGCATGATCTTGAAAATAAATAGCCTGGGAGTGAAGCAGCCGGACCAGTCCTGCCGCACCGTTTTATGCCATTTACAAGAGTCCTTCCAAACTTAACAGATTTATATTTTGCTCCTTTCCGATTGCTCCCTCCCCCTCCCACACACACACCACAATCACCATCACCACCACTACCACTACTACAATCACCGTCACCAACATCACCATCACCATATCACCATTACCATCACTATCGCTACGGTCATTACATTCCATCAATCACCATCATCACCACCACGACCACCATTACGACCATCACCACCACCACCGTCATCATTAACCGCACCATTACCACCATCACCATCACCACCACTACCACCACCACTCTAACAAACATCACTACCACCACCTCCACCATCACCACATCACCGTCACCATCATCGCCACATCACCACCACCACCATCATCACCACCACCACCACCATTACTCACCATTACCCACCATTACCACAACCACCATCACCACATAACCACCATCATCACCACCACCACCATCATTACCCAACATTACCACCACCATCACCACCACCACCACCACTACTCAGAACGGACGATACAGCAATACCTGGAGCCCTGCCCAATCGATCACACGTTGTGCCAGAACACGACCGACTGCGTGGCGTTTTCTTCTCTATGCGACGGAATAGTTGACTGTCCCGACGGAAGCGACGAAGATTGCTCCTACCTCTAGTGCCTCACAAAGCAACAAATTTTGTTCATGCAACACACGTAAACATTTGCTAGACATCCTCGGACCGTGGATGCTTTTCATGTGTGGTTGCCATAGAGAGTTAAAAAAATAATAATGTTAAAAGCTTTAACCAGATTTTACAGCAACAGCAAAATCTCTATAAAAAACTGCGAAATGATGCAGTTTGAAATATTGGAGAACATAATATGACGTAGAAGATGACATTTTAACGAGTTATCTTATCATCAAAATATTCCCATAAAAAGAAATTAAAAAAGGAAGGATGTAGTCGTAAACGGTATCGAGTGGCACGCACCTATACCTTCAGTCAGTGTTTGTAGTCGTGTAAGCAATTTGTAAGCCCAACAGCGCCCTCTGTAGATAATGCGTGATGAGGGTTCGCGAAGCTGGGCTCTTCGCTGGCTGTTGTAACTAAGAAGAAAAGAAGAAATGAAAAGCTACAGTCAGAAGATATTCACGAAGAATGAGGAAAGTTTATAAGGATTCCGTTCAACAAATCGAAAAAACGGCAGTATAAGCTTAAAATTATAGCTTTAAGTGTATTAATAGCACTGATTATGGTACGTTATGCCACAGTTTATTTCATTCATTCTTGAGTTTATTATTCAATCATCAATCCATAAAGTATGTCATGATTTTACGATTTGCTTGGCTTAATTTTCTCAACTCGAAAATAAGTGTGTTGACTTTGTTTTAATGTTTGTATTTAGTCTTTGAAAGCCATTTGATAGAATTACAGACACAGGACTGTCATAGTAAATAAAGTACTGGCTGGTTGGGTGAAAACACCTCAAGTAAGAAACAGAAATGGAAGTATATGTTACACACTTGTGATCGAAATTGGTGAAATTTCGTTGCGTTTTCCACATTTAATGTCTACTTCCTTGAGGAATAAATCTGACAACAGAGTAACTACCCCCCCCCCCCCCGCGTCATCCAACACAATCACACATTAAGTGACTCGGGATGATACACGAAATTATATATTATGGAAAATTAGAAATCTTGGGCCTTGAAATATAGACTAGGTTTCAAGAAAGTCAGAAGATGTTTAAATAGTGAGATTAGAAGCAGTACAGAATTCGGGCACAGACTAAAGAGTTATGAAGTCGGGGGTTCCTTTTTTGTTTTATCTTCTTGCCACACTATTACTATCTTCAAGAAAGGGAGACGCAAAATGTGACAAGAAGATGAAATAACATGACAAAAAGGGTAATAATTCGTTATTGACTGATATGTTTTAGCTTTAATATTTTGCAGGAAAATTGTTAGATTCCCCTCCCCCCCCCAAAAAAAAAAAAAAAAATAAAAAAAAATATATATATATAAGCGCCTTCAAAAGTATTTTCTCAAAAAATTGTTTGGTGTGGTTTCATTTCAAGAAAGACTCCATTTCACACGTTTTATATGGAGAGATGTAAAAATTTAGTTTACCGGCGTCCTTATAAAATGCAGTAGGTATGAAAATGATTGATAACCTCAAAAACTTTGCAACAAAAAAAAAAAACCCACTAAAGTACGGCGAGTGTACTCTACAAGTATACTATACATTTTAGTCTATTCAATTCGTTTTCAATTCTTCAACACGCTAATTTCTGCCGATCAACAATCAATCGATGTCTTAACGATTTTCGAAGAGCAGTCCACTTACGACGACATGATAGAATTATGAAATCACATTGAACTCCTCCCATACCCCCCCCCCCCCCAAGAAAAAGAAAGACAACACCAAAATGATGCGCTAAAACAAAAAGCCGATACTTGCCCAACATAGATTACGTACCTTACAGAAGAATTAGGTTTCGGATGTGATATAAAGCACTCGCGCACAAATCCTACGTAATGCAACTGACGCACTGAGTCACCAAGTTTTCACTTAGAACCTTAATTGAAGGAAGAAATGTGAAGGAAAATCTGGGAGACCTCAATTTACTTATCAGTTATGTGAGTCCGAGGCTTGATGGATTAATTTCAGTTCAACGAGTGCCAAAAAAAAAAAAAAAAATGCCACGATCGGGATAAACCACGACATAACACACAGACAATGGAACGTCCAGTGTGCAGTGAAATACGACAGAAAACCATAGGGGTCCTCAAAGCGAGCGACCGATGCATGCATTAAAAGTGGATTATGAAATGTGAACAGAAACGAATCGATGACAACGCCAATACATGTATCAGAT